>NC_053493.1:88296031-88298531 GCF_905171775.1 Rana temporaria | reverse complement strand
TGAATGCGAAAACATTTCTGATCTTTTCTGTCTCACGATGGACATATTGCATGCCTTCTAATCTGGCTGTGCTGGGTTCTATAAAATGTATGATTAAAGGAAAGAATAAAGGAATCTGAGACTTTATTTGTTGTCTGTGTCTCTATAATACAATTGACAAGAGATCAGTCACATAACACCCAGCAATAAGCAAGCTAAGTAAAATAAAACATGTCCAGGGATAGTGAGTGACAGCACACAGGGATAAGCTTCTGATTGCATTTCCAAATTTCATGACATGTCAGTAGAGCCTGTCAAAGTGACATCAGAGTGTCAGCTCCTGCGCTCCCCATCTCTGCTCCACATACACACCATACCGGGTGTCTTTCACTGTCCAGGCTGGCAGGACTCCGATCTGTCACATTCCTCCCCTCTTCTTGTCATGCAGCACCCCTTCCAATGGCAGAATTGATTAGTCTCAGGATGTCCCAGGCTGTGATCCGATCCCCGGCTGAGGAAGGCCAGCAGAAGATCCATAGAGCACATAGCGGGGCTGTGATCCCGGAGCACACGGGGCCCCTACACAACACACACTGGTGTCGGGGCTTTGTGTGGGGAGGCGGGGCTCCGCCAGCAGCCTGGACATCTGTTCACTTCACGTGACAATTTTAGGGAAAACGTTAACATCTGGCCAAAGGAAAAATCCCTTCCAGGTACCTGCTGAACTGTTCACATGTCACAGCAACCGTGCATGGAGGGAGAATGCTGCACAGAGCCCACCCGATCCCTACTGCCAGAGGGACAATGATCCTCTTTTGCAGACACTGCTGTCCCAGACCTAGGACCTGATCCCCTATTGCAAACACCTTCCCAGACTCAGGACCTGATCCCCTATTGCAAACACTGTCCCAGACTCAGGACCTGATCCCCTATTGCAAACTCTGTCCTAGACTCAGGACCTGAACCCCTACTGCAAACACTGTCCCAGACACAAGACCTGATCCCCTATTGCAAACACTGTCCCAGACTCAGGACCTGATCCCCTATTGCAAACACTGTCCCAGACTCAGGACCTGATCCCTATACTACAACACTGTCATAGACTCAGGACCTGATCCCCTACTACAACACTGTCATAGACTCAGGACCTGATCCCCTACTACAACACTGTCCCAGACTCAGGACCTGATCCCTATACTACAACACTGTCATAGACTCAGGACCTGATCCCTATACTACAACACTGTCATAGACTCAGGACCTGATCCCCTACTACAACACTGTCCCAGACTCAGGACCTGATCCCCTATTGCAAACACTATCCCAGACTCAGGACCTGATCCCCTATTGCAAACACTGTCCCAGACTCAGGACCTGATCCCCTATTGCAAACTCTGTCCTAGACTCAGGACCTGAACCCCTACTGCAAACACTGTCCCAGACACAAGACCTGATCCCCTATTGCAAACACTGTCCCAGACTCAGGACCTGATCCCTATACTACAACACTGTCATAGACTCAGGACCTGATCCCCTACTACAACACTGTCCCAGACTCAAGACCTGACCCCCTACTGCAAACACTGTCCCAGACTCAGGCCCTGATCCCCTACTACAAATATTGCTGTCCCCTACTCAGGACCTGACCCCCCTACGGTGGGCACTGTTGTGCCCAACTCAGGACTTGATCCATTTTTGCAGACAATGCTGTCCCTCAGTACCTGATCCCCTATGTAAACACTGCTGTAAACCTTGCTGTCCCAGACTCAGGACCTGATCCCCTACTACCAGACACTGTGACACTGTCTGAGCTATGTATCACAGGGAAGTGACAACCTCTCTGAAAAGAAGAGTGAATAATTCTGGCTACTGTCTGCACGGGATACGTTATAGTGCTATTTATTAAACAAGCGCACCCTGGTCAGTGCCCCTTATCATGTTTAGGAATGAAAAACAGCATATCCCCTCAACATGATTAGGCGTTTGAAGTAAATACAGACTAGAAGGAAATGTACTAATCGTTTCCGTGTGTATGGCTTGCCCTATTCTCTATTTGTTTACTTATTTATCTTCTCTCTCTCTCTCTCTTTCTTTCTTTCTCTCTCTTTCTCTCTCTCTCAATTTCTCTCTCTTTCTCTCTCCCCCCCCCCTTCTCTCTCCCTCTCTTTCTCTCTCAATTTTTCCTTCTTTCTTTCTTTTCTTATCCCTATTTTATAGTTTATCTAAAAAGTATAATGTATTGGTTACTTATGTTTATGTTAAATATGTAATTGTTAGTTAAGATGATAGATAGATAGATAGATAGATAGATAGATAGATAGATAGATAGATAGATAGATAGATAGATAGATAGATAGATAGATAGATAGATAGATAGATAGATAAGAGACTAGGTTTGCCCTGCAGTTTTTGTTTGACAAAAATCTGACTTTTATTTCATATATACTGTAGCCACCGTTGACATTTGGATATTCGGATAAATAAATGCACCGAATTTCTATGGTGTTCGGCGAATTTAGTT